>NW_026972144.1:0-37088 GCF_036711695.1 Zophobas morio
ATATAAAATAAGTTAAAATAATAAAATTAATAAAAACAGTTTATTAATATATAAATAACAGTTGGATGTAAAAAAGTGAAAAAGAGATTGGAAGTGTTAATAATTAAAGTAAATCACAGTTGGATGTAAAAAAGTGAAAAAGAGATTAGAAGTGTTAATAATTAAAGTAAATCATTTCATTCATTACAAATTTTTTCCTCGAAAATTGGAGGAGAGTCGGACCGTACAAGCGACCTTAAGAAAGGGATCGCCTTGGAAGGCAGATTCTTTCAAAAGTAAAGTAAAAACAAGCCAAATGCATGACCATTTTTAAGATAACAACCACTTTAAGCTTGGCGTATAAATTTTCTATAAAAGAATAATAGTATTCACACGCTTTGTGAAGTAAAGGCGAAGTAAGTAACTCCGGAAATTTGTCAAAACAGATTTTATTCTGGGAATCTAAATTATAGAAAAGGAAAATTATAATTTTTTTTTTAATTTTTTTGAACTAACGAATATTCCCTTCTGCTTTACACTGGCGATCAAGTAAAGTGGCCGCTTCCTTTTTCTCTTTGCTAGCATTTTCTTGCAATAATTTACTTTTCCTTAAGGAACTGGAAAGAAGCGGTACGTGATGATAAACAATAAAGTAAAACTTTTGAAGGGCTAAGAATATAATTATAAAAATCTCAGGTCAAAAGTCTGCATTCCTAGTATTAATATTTACTTTCAAGAAAACTTAACACCGATAATTCGTACTCCATAGTAAACTGATCTGAATGAACTTTTTCAAAGAAGCTCTCTATAAGTTCATTACGAAATGGTGAAACTTTAACTTCCTAAATTAAAAATTAGTAAAATTTCAAAATTTTATTAAAAATTATTTACCTCGTAATTATTGTTAGATCCGGTATTTGGTTTTATAAATAAAACGTTAAAAAAGGAATTTCTGTAAATTTTATTGTTTAAAAAGACGTCCAGCCAAACTGTTTTTTTTAATAAAAAAGTAAACTATATATGCTATAATATTATTATCCCAGTATTTTCCGAACAAGCCTTTTTTTTATATTAATAAATAAAACTCTAGTAATTTTTAAGTTTAACCTATAAGCTTTTTTAAGTCCACAAGCAAAGGATACATTCTGCTATAACGGGACCGGCCTTTAAAGGTTACACTCGAACAGCGTTTGAGTGTAAAGAAATAACAACTTTTTATTGCAAAGATTTCGTGGTGCAAATTTAGTAAGATGTCAATTGTGATTTGTCATTGAACAACAATAAGCCCGATTTAGCTTGAAAAAAGAGTGTACTTGCTTTTTTAAAACCGAAAAATTGTTTACAATAATTTAAAAATGTATAATTATGTTTCAAGGTTGAGGATTTGTTAGATCCTACTTCGTTTATTACCAAAAATAAATTACTCCTTTTATAAAATTGCTTTATACGATTGTTACCTTTATATTTTTCGAATTGTGTCGCAAGTTATTTTTGCCTAGTAGTCTCTATTTTAAATTTAAAACTCGAATACTACTTATTTGTTAGCGATCTTGAATGACGGAGTTAAAACTTAATTCTGTTTACTAGATGGTGTACTACTTTATATTTACTCTCCATTACAAAACTCTACTGTAGACTAAGTATTACTTTAAATTCAAAAAATTAGGAAATTACTTTATTTTTTATAAAAGTTAGTTTTAAATTGTGAAAATAATACCGGCTAGTTGATTTTTTTTTTGAGTTTCGTACTGAAAATTTATATGCCCGTTTCTTATGACATTATCCTAGTATTTTTTCTTATATAATTTAATAAATACTAATAACCTATACAATTATTATGTACTACAAAATAGAGAAAAAGTTTTTTTATATATGTTATGATAAAAAGTACTTAGTTAAAAAAAATATTAAAGCTTTCAAATTTAATATTGGCGTAATATAAGCAAACTTCTCTTAGACCGTTTTTCGCAAAGTCAGTCTATATAAAGTATTAAACGTGCTGCTGCAAAAAACATTGAAGTAAGCTCACTTAAGTATTTATTAAGTTCTGTAAATAACGCTATGAATTACGTAATGCACCACAGAAATGGCACAGAAATACTAGCAAACAAGTGCATAAAAATTTATTTCCGGTATAAAAAATTTGATAAATCCAAAGTAACTAACCTTTTAAGCAGCAGACCACCCGGGAGCTGTAAATAAAGCTAGTAAAAAGGCTTTTTTAAAATACTTTTTAATCTTTTTTCCTTATAAAGTTTATTATAGAGAAGTTAATATAACGTAGAACCACTGGATTTTCTGTACAATAGTTCAGTTCAGTTATTATTACTTTAAAATCAGCATCTACTACTAAGAAAAACGATTATAAATACTTAAAAGAACTTTAAAAAGCAAAATTTATTATATTATACTGCAGGCTAACTAACGAAACATGCTTAATATATATTATTTCTTGGTGTACGATGGGGTTGTAAAGAAAACCCCGAATTTAGGAGCTCTCAAAAGGGTAAAAGTGTACACATTAGCTTTAAGCTTGTATCAAAGCAACTTCATACACATATATATCAATAATTTTCCCTCTAACTCATGTTCTATACTAAGAGTGGCTACGCCAAAAAATAGCTGTGGGTGAAATAGTGCTTAGAAAACAACCGCCATAATGTAGCGCAAGGACAAAATAGCGCACGGCATAATATTATTTATTTACGAAGTTGACATACTACGGCCAGGTCAAAATTAGAAGAGGCCTAAAATTCTGCTTAATCTTACTTACGAATTAGAAAAGAAGCCCTCTACGCCAGAAAGGCAGTTAGGGTGGTGAGAAGGTAGTGTGGGCTCCTATAACGTGTACTTACTCCCGTCACAGGTTATGTCTTGAACAGTAAATCGTTGGGACGAGTGAAACATTTATCATAGCTCTCCGCGCTAATGAGAAGGAATTATTCAGAAAGTGTTCCAACTTCAAGTCACCAGGCAAGTGTGCACCCCGCACAAACTATGGGGCGCCTGTAATTATTCGCAATAGTCGATTTTGCACCGCTTGAAGTCGCTTTATGTTTAGTTGACTGCCATACGACCTCGCCACGGCTGCAAGAGTCAAAGCCGGTTGAATATTTGGAAACAAAGCTTAAGTTTGTTACTTATTGAGAAAGAACTCTTTCTACATAAGAGGGACTAAAAATCTTTGATTGATAGCCCCACGAGAAGTGCTTGCTGCTCGAAACACCCAAATACTAGACTTTCGTGTGCCAGATGCCAGCTTGAACTCAAAGCGTTATAATAGATGCTGTCGTTTTATGTCTCCAAATTATAAATATAGTTTTACTGTTAAGGGGGTTAATAGTGATTCGCCACTTACCAATCCGTACCTCAAGTGCGAAATATAAATTAGCACGCGTTTAAAGTGTTAGAGAAGGAAACTTGGAGCAGAGATAGGCAGCCGTATCGTCCGCAAACTGTGACAAAAAAGTGGAGGTATCCCCAGTTCTGGATATGCCCGACATGTATAAAGCAAAATAAGAGGGGAGGTAGCAGCGATACTTGTGGACTCTCGTAGCCAGTCCGTTTCAATATGAGCTAGCTTTTTACACTTTGACATAAAATGTCTTTTGGTAAAACAAACACCAGAGAAGCGAAAGAACATAATCTGGTACCTTCAGGATAAATAGTTTCATTGGATGCCCAGCGTGCCATACCCTGTCTAATACTTTATCGATATCTAATAATAATGCAGAGGTTGACTTGTCATTAAACCCTTTTATGGTGCGCTTGGAAAAACGCAAAAACTGCTGCATAGTAGAGTGACTCCTTTGGAATCCAAACTAAAACTCTTGTATATAACCAGTACTCTTCACAAACTTTCGCATGCATCGAAGTATATCAGCTTCAGCTATTTTGCCAATATATGGCAGAAGACTTAGTAGGGTAGTCTTTAGGATTTGAACAAGAACGCTTTAATTTAGGAATGCACATGACCACTACCGTTTTATTAAATTGTTAAAGAAATGTACCTGACTCAAAAGAATAATTAATAAGTGAATCTAAGACCGTTATTGATGTCTCGCACAAGTGTTTAGCATGTCGTTGGTTACGTTGTCAGAACCTGGAACTTTTTTAGTACACAGAAGGTTTATAGTCGTATCGGTATAATCGCAAGTAATATTTCGAAAATTGTTACTGCGAGTAGAGGTGTTTTCGGTTTTAGGCAGTGACTTAATAAACTTCGCACGAACACATCCCTTAACTTAGTCGTCATATATAATCGGTCTCCGTCTTAAGGACCGAAGGTTGAGGTTTCTTGCGATTTCTTATACATTAGAAAAATCGCCAGTAGGTTGTAGGGTTTCTCGAATTTTCAAGATGGGTAAGTTTTGAATCCCAAGGCAAATTAATGTGGCGCTTTTGACTTTTTTGACAAGTTTGTTAAGAATTTGTTCATCTTCGAGATCTCTGGAGGATAAGTATTTACGTCTTTACCGTCTTCTTAAGTTAAGGAGATATTCAATTTCCTCGGGTAAGCGTTCTTTATGCGGAGAAACCGACACTGTAACGGGAGCCGTTTAATGTGCTTAAGTATCTGTAGTCTCATAGCGGTTACCAAATCATTGAGGGTAACTGATGGTGCCAAAGTAATTGAATCCTCGATGACTGGCGTAATTACTTTAAATTTATTCCTTCCGTATACCTTCTTTTGTAATTCAAAGGCTAAACTCTTATAGGCCAATTTCGTAAAGCACGGGGAAGAGGACAGAGGAGAGATCCGCTATTGTGGTTAAGTTAGAGTCCATTCGTATTTTTTTGTAATAGCAATGTCAGGTACATCTAAGGTCCCTTTTGAAGTTATGTGTGTTGTTCTAAAGGACCGCGGAAACAAAAAATCCTCATATTTCAACGTAGTTTTACAGTTCAAGTCAATTAAGATTCCCACTTTACTACTTCCTAGAAGGCTCTTTGCATTTCATCCCCATTTAAGAATTACAGCATCGCGATGTTTAAAAATAATGGAGTTCTTTATTTCAAATATTTTTTGGAAGAGGAGCAATTACTGTCTGGGAGTATGACTCTGTTTTGCGATTTGTTGAGGACATGTGTTTGCGCAAGTGAGAATTTCTGGTGTAATAAGAACAACCTCGACTCTCCTTGCCAGTTAGCGCATTTCGGAGGGGCATCTGTGCCTTCGTGCAGCAGACAGCGGTAGCACTGGTCACTTATTTTCGAATATTTGATTCCTTCAACCGAAATTGAAAGATGACAAACTAAAGTTATTTTGTATATCGAGATCTCAGAGTTCGGCAAATGTCAAGCACTAAAAGAAGAGCTTTCCTTTCTTTCCGATACCTTTTCATATGAGCAATCTTTAGTGGGTAAAAACCTTGATTGCCTAAGTAATCCTTAACTGTGCTACAGGCAAATTCGGAAAAATTCCTCTCATCGTCATTATCAAAGGCCTATCCTCAGGAAGCCGATAACTGTAAAACCCGTTTACTTTCTGATAATAAATTTGTGGCCAGTCGAAGGTTATCAGAAGACACCAATATTCTAATGCCATTACGGATATTTTTAGATGAATAATTGGTACCGTTTCTTTCATGCAATTGGGAAACTACATCTGGTCACCGTTGTTTCTCAAAAATAAGCATTGGTGGGAGAATTTCTCTGTCTCCAGAAGGTTTCCAGCTGTTGATAGGTTGAGTTTACTGTTCTGTGGAGCGTAAATTTTAATAGTTAAATCACTCAATAGGCGGAAATTCGTTTATATTAGTGCTTCAGAATTTTAAAGGTAACCCTTTAAATAGGAAATGGGTAAAGGTTCAGGTTTGCAAAAGATCAAAATAGTCATTCGCATGATTTTGATTTACATCTTTAAAGTGACAGATTCTAGCTCGTTAAGTGCGTTTAGCGCTATTTTTAATTCTTTTTGAAGCTTTTCAGTTAACGTTAGTATCTCAGCGACCAGAAGGACCAAGAGTCACGACGTTGAGCAATATATAAAAGTAAATAGCAAAAATTAAAAATTAATAATTAATAACTTAAGTTTTCTAAAAAAGATAAAAAATATATATAAAGTGGTAGTTTAGACTTAGTATATATATAAAAATAGAGAAAGTTTTTGTTGCACAGTAATATATCTTCTAATAAGTAAAGTATATATAGCAACTCCATAGTAAAAAGTATAGGCAGTAATAGTAATAAATTTGTAAATAAGTAAGATATTTTTAGAAAACCGTGGTAAAAATACTACATAATATCACAAGACCATAGAAGTTTATATGTAATAAGCGTAGCGATGGATCAAGCCTTCGAATTAATAATCCGACACAATTGAACACAAATTTATATTGCAATTACACTATATTGTAACTTATTCTTTATTCATATTTAATTTAACGCTACTAAAGAGAAAATCCTAATGAATAAAATCAAAAAACACAACACTTAAGCTGGTAAATTGACTGCAATAGCTTTTAAGTATTCTCCCACGTTGGCGAACCTATATTCGAGGGATTATACTCTGCAACCTTTTTTAAGTTGCACGTATATTGGAGTTTCCGGCTGTATAATTCTAGAACTGTATCGAATTATATAAAATTTGTTGGAACTTTGTTTATTTTCCAGCTAATATAAAAATTTATAAATATGTGATGGATGCTAACAATCTAAGTATGTTAAAAGGAAATATGTAATGCTTCCATGGAATTATGGTTTATAAATGATTAGTATATACACGGTCAAACATTTTAAGTAGTATCATGGTTCCACTTTATGTAGTTGTCCGCCAACCTAATCCCTTTCCTAGCTTCTTCGAGTGGCGCCACTCCAAGGAGAAAAAAAAAATTTTCAGCAACGATTTCAAGAGGGAACAGTACATTCCCTCCCCAAGGAGTAGGCGAGAGCAAAAAGCATCTGGCACCGGAAGCTGAAAAGTTTATTTTCTCTATAGTTGTGTATCGGATACAGTTGCTTTATTTTTCTTTAAAAAACAACCAACCAATCCTGCTTCCGGCAAAAACTCTTTTAACTGTTTCCCGGCCCAACTTCGAAATTCAACAATAATTATAGGATATAATTTTTGGTTCTACTTCAATAAGGCCCCGGAAGAGTTTCTAAAGCGTTTCTTCATTTTGTTTGGCAACAAAGCGAAAACCATCAGGACCGCCTTACTGTTCGTCAGCGCATGAACTGTAAACAATGGCGTCCCCAGTGGCGAGTAATTTTTTGATGTTTCATCTATTGCCCATAAAAAAATTCCTTTAAAAGAACAACATTTCTACGAGTAGGGAACATTATTCCTTTTCTGTTTTTCTAAGTTCGGTAATGTCCACTTCGTGAATGTTGTTAGGAATTGCTGAGCTTATCACCCCCTTCTTCCTCAGTTTTTATACTATTTTTATCAATGACTCGTAAGAGGGTACCATGACGGCAGCCTCTTTCGACGTAATGCTGAGATTTACTTAAATAATTTACCTCTGTTTCAAGTCGACGTAGCTGCCATATTCCGAACCAATTCCTTATTTCATTCAGCTTGGTTTCTTGCTGGTTCTGGAGCATGGTCATGTTTTGTAGTTAGGATAGTTTCTATGACTCTTCAAAACTCAAAAGCGTGCTTTTATGGGAATTTCACACCACTCTTGAAGCGGATTTACTAAAGTACGAAGGGTCTTCAAAAAGTATTTTAACATGCTATCTTCTACTTGGCCAAGGCTAGCCCTAGTTGGCCAAAGGAATTAATTTGGTCCTAATTTACCTAGGCAAAGCGTAGGCAACGTCTACTGGTAAAAAACAGAGAACTTTATCTCTTTCCCCTCCTGACTAGGAATTTTTTTTCCCTTTTACTTTAGTAAAACTAGCCAACGAGCAGCTCGCGAGTGCTCGCTAGTTTAGTTCTACGAAAGAAAAAATCTAAAATTAAAAAAGGAACTTTAACTTCTCGGTCTCCTTGCGGTTGTTCAGTGGATGGTGCTGGATTAGCTATTATCTCAAGGAATTTTTTCTGCCTTGTGGAATAATCTAGTGCCTCTTTACAAGTATTAACGATTGTTGATAACAGACTTCTCTGCGTTTCTGCGCTTAATTTTCCCCATAATTGTTTTGGTTGACTGAGTTGCGTTATCGAAATGTTGAAGGTTTGGCTAGACCTGGTTAAATCCTAGTAAACATTTGTAATACTTTAATTCATAACCAACTCAGAAGAAATTTAATAGCAATTAGGTTGCTGTTTACTCGAAAAACATCAATTTACACATTGAAGAACGGAGTTCGAAGCTCTATAATGCTAGTTTAACTTACTAATGTTACCCCGTGCCCAACCATGAACCGCTTTCTTTTCTTCCATAAGAGGAACTTATCCAAGAAGAGAACATAGCTCATGGCTTCGAAGAGTTAGGTGAAGGGGAAAGAGATACAACTATAACCTGAATATAAGAAGAAAGTTACAAAATTAAATTATAAAATTTTATTAATGAAAAGAATTTTGATTGATCGCTATATCGATAACGATTAATTTTTAAAATCTGTTTTATTTAGTATGACCAAAAATTACTATAAAAGGTAATTTTTCAAAAATTTAATGAACAAAGAGAAAATGATTGGTGGTAAAACTAATTTAGAGGGATTCTTCGAATCCGTTTTTTAGTATAAATACCGCGAAGCTTTTACAATGAAAATAGAAGACAAACTTTAATTATAATATTTATTATCATAATATTTTTTTTGCAAATAATTTTATTTACGTATTATTCATATTCTTTTGTTTTATTTTTTCTTATGAATTCTAATAAAGTCATTAGTTCTTTAAATGGTGATGTTTAAGTGCTCATGGCTTAGATCAAAGCGACATGGGAAGCTAGAGGAGTAGCTTTTCCGATCGCCTTATACAGACTTTTTCGAGACCTTCATTATTTTAGAGAATTCTAGGGTTGTTAAGGTAAGTTGTTATATCAGAAAACCTAACTTAACGTCTGGAGAGGTAAGAATAACTTACATCATGAGAGTTCCCTAATTACTAGCCGAGTACAGATAGGGTAGGTTTCCGTTGAGTGCTTTATGTAGTTTTATACCAAATAAAGAGTACTCGAGCCCCTGGAATCGTCTCCTAACAAAAACGAGAATAAATGACGAAAAGAGCCGATGAAAAATTTATACTATCTAGATTAATAATTCTAATCGTAACTCTTCTCTCCAACTATAGAGCGAGTCTTGAAAGAAAAAGTTTTCAAGAAGAGTGAAAATAATGCTTTCATGAAAAAAGGCACCTACTCTAATAACAACAACATTGCTGATAGTAAAATAATAATAATAATAACACAGAAAACAAAGGAAGTGGTAGTAATAAATTTAGTAAAAAATTTATTGCAAATAACCTTAACGACGGTAACAACTTTAATAGTAAATAATTTGCAATACCGCTAAAAACTCTATTTTAAACTACTACTTCCAGTTCACGAAATATCTCTAGCCCAGAACCACCTTCGGCGTCTACATCCTCTCTTGGGCGAAATAATAAGTTCCCGCCTGCGTTTCTCTACGAAAAACAAAAGTGAAATCATTTTCTAAAACTTCTGCTAACCCACGACGATTTGAATTCTAGGGTCACTCGTCGAGGAAATAAAATATTATCAGCAAGAGCAGGCTAGTATCAAGCCATCACTAAGCTTAGGCGATTAAAAAACGCTACTTCATATTACCTACCAAATAGCAGAGGACAAGCCTTTAAAGTTTGTACTCCGCAGCATCTATTGCAATCTCGATATCCAAACCGTCGAGACTTAGGCATGCAAAACATCTTACCCCTCCCTGTGACAAGGGTGCACATGGAGAACACTGTCTTGGGAAACGTACAAAGCGACCTCTAGCAATGGTGTCAGTCCCTGTGCCAAGTTGTGATCGACAAAACATGTTGAAATTAAAGACAGTTTTCTATCTTCAGGTTGTAGTGGAAGAGTTCCGAGAGAGTAATCAAGTCGGACAGTGCCATCGCTGGCAGGTCTTTAGATACAGCGTCAGGATTGTCTTGCTATGGGCGAGGGCATCTCTTAGTTACACAAAACCTTCAACACAGTTTGATATCTCCGACAATCCTGCAAAGCATTGAGTTACCCTCTACTTAACCTGCCAGGGGCTCGCGTCGGTAATTGCGGCTAACAAGCTCCACAGCGGGTTACTTAATACCTCAGATCTTGGTGCCCTTTTAATATGATTTTTCTCAGTTAATGTATGTGGAGCCCGAACTGTGTCGGTAACCCCAACGTCCGTATCTTCGAATCTTACTCGGACTGCGCATCTTAGGACCACAGTACCCACATACATGATGAAGACAAGGATTTTAGACGTTTTAATATTACCGTTTTAAAAAATTTTCATTTTTCAACGGTAATGGAAGTTCTTTACGAACTCTCGTTCTACCATACGCCAGTTTTTCTAAATTTAGGTGACGAAAAGGATTTCTGAGGACATATATCAGAACTCTTACGGGCGAGGCTCAATTCTCCGAGTCTCTTGATATAATCTTTATAACATTTGAGTCTTACTCAGGCTCTGTCCCTCTTGACGTTGCTGTTGCTAAATTTGAAAAAAAGCGCTTTGACCATAGTGTACTACACCGCCGCGGCAATACGTGAATTTGAGTTCCGCCCTAACCGCTTGCTTGATAAATTGAAGGCCCTCAGCTTCGATCAAAGAGGCGTCCCGAAAAAGTAGCACATAATAGACTAAACCGGCGCATTAGTAAAGAGATGCCACCGCACCACAACCGATTGTGTGGGAGACAAAGTTAATTAGTTACTCGGAAGGTAACGGTAACAGTCGAATATTTTTCTGGAAATTTACTAGAAAATACAATAACCCAGCGCGTTTACCATATTCTATGCGAGACAGCAATTTTTTTAACGGAAAATGATGCTGACAAAGCGACACTTTTCGCTGATGAATTGTTTTGTGATTTAAAATTCCTTGCTGATGCCAAGGAACAGCTGGAGTTAACCATAGTCGAAAGAAATCATGGGAATTATTAACGCTCTACCGAGACGAAAGACACTGACCCCAATCACCGAGGTGATGTTAAAGCTATTACCAATGGTGGCTGTAGAACGTTTATGCTGCTTTATCAACTCTGCGATTGCTCTTGGCCCTTCCCATTGCGCTGGAAGACGATAACTGTTGTAGTGCTCCCGAAGACACCACGCTCAAGCAAATATATGCCTATCAGCTTCTTGTCAGCCGTTGGCAAAGTAGCTGAGGGGGCCATATTGTGCTGCTTGAAAACATCTGTTAACGCAAGGCACACCCTTCCAAAGTTAATTTGGATTTCGCCAGGGATACTTCAAGACTCAACAAAAACTCCTTCGCATGACAGAGTGAACGATTCGTGCCTGTTATTTAAAGAAGGCAATAGGCGCCTTTTTTTAAGATAAAACTGAGTTTGGCACAAGAACTAGCTTCACATTTACGCGTCATAGCCCTTCCTACTGTTCTTTTTAACGTAATTAAGTCTTAACTCAAGGGCCGCGTCTTCGATATACGTTTGGGTGATACTCTCTCACCCCTAAGATCACTAAAAGCCGGCCAAATTCTCAAAAGGATCTCTCTTACCACCCCTCACCCCTTAATCTTTGCAATTTATGTGCGCGAAGTGCACAGTCTGACGACACCCCACTCGCGGATTGCCTTATATGTGATACATAACGGCGAATTTTAAGTGGCCGGCCTTATTGTGCTAGCGCCTAGTGACGCTTACCAACTGGTGTGGTCGTTGGAAAATTATTAAAGAAGAAGCGCACTACACCACAACCGCTGTTGACCTTTACAAACAAGATAATTATTTGGTATCCTCAGGCGAAATATCTGAGGGCCCTTACTGAGAATATATAGCGGTGAAAGTCAAGGTGGTGGTTCAAACTATTTACCTTCTACTTTGCGCCCGAAGGAAACCCTCGTTGCGCAACAGAGACGATTGTATGTGTTGTGTATCCGACCAATCATTTCATACGCGTCTACTGCCTGAGCCTGCAACCCACCGGTAATAGTCTCTTCACTTTAAGTGAGGTAAAACAAGCAGCTACGCCTTTTGACTGGCGAGCGGTGAATTTTTCGCAAAGACGTTGTCGGCTCTGAACTGGTAACAAATGTTGCAGAGTAACAAACATTTATCATTTACTTTAGTAGCATTTCCATATAACAAAGCGCAAGCAAAAATACAATTCTTGTGTTTAAAAAAGGAATTGTTTAATTAAATTTTGGAAAAACCCATTGGCTGAAAATTTCAGATTGATTGGGTCAGGTTTCTCGAAATTATTTAAAGCAATGCAATACATATAGAGCACGGAATAAGTGCGCGTTCATTTTAACAAAGTTTAACTCTGTTTTCTATTCAGATTTTTATTACAGGAAACTCCAGTACCCTACATGGCCTGACTTGGTCATACAAGATTTGGGTGTGTTTGTCAGGTTAAAACCTGCTATGAATCTAGCGTGCACCCCTGTCTTCATTTTCATTGGATATATATTATGTTATATGCGCCAAAGCATGAAATTTTCTGATTTGTCTTTTTAGCTCTTAAACAGACATTTAAGGTTTTCCTCCTTAGGGCGAAGGAGCAGATTCTGTTGCTTTCTTCATACAGAGCATCTGTCGCAAATTTTCTCTGAGCTACTTTTGCTTCATCAAATTTCTAAGTTCTTTTTCTTTCCACGGTCTTTTCTTAAGTTCTATTTTCGCCTGTGAGCAGCTTTGATGTAGTTGTGCACATTAGCTTCACTTTTGCTCTGAGATCTTCTGTTAACTATTATTGTTTAAGGTTATTAGTTCACCTTTTTGTTTTTTTCTCCTTATTATATATTTTAAATTATAAGTCCATCTCTGGGCGCTTGTTATCGTCAGAGGACCTTACTATCTCTAGAATCGTAACAAAATCTGTGGTATTGTAACCAGTCTTTTAGTTGTCTCTTAGAATCCTGGCAAAATACTGAAATTATGCTCGAATATACTATACTAGAGTTGCCTATTGATGTTGTCTATTCCTTTGGTGATTATATACCTGCTTAATTATTATGAAATTGTTTAAATTTACTAAGTTCTATGCCTACGGTAATTTTCAGTGCAAATAGCCAAATCGAGCGCAAAAGTCAAGGGCATCATAATATAAGTGATGAAAAAACACTATATTCCGCTCCCTGGCTGATGTTAAAGTGCTTAGCTTGATATGTTTATATAACTTTATTTGAAGACCATTATTGGGCTGAGAGCTTCCAAAATCTTTGATAGTTTTAAGCAGTGCTAGTATCTAGTAACTATAATGTTACTAGGTAATCGTACTACCTTGCATAGGGTTATTTATATATAGGGCCGCTCAATGTTGGTTTTTGTAAAGCACTGTTTAGGTAGTTTTAAACAGGTATTTTTTTTTGGCATTTATTTACTATAAATAGATTGGGAAATATGGTTATTCAGTTTATTAAATTAACGTATTTTAAATTATGACATTTACTTTTATATTAAAAATTGTCCCATATAGTTTAAAGTTGTCTGTTATTATTATTTAAGCTAACTTAAAGCTAATTATTTAAATTTCTTGTAATAACTTAACTACTGAAGATGTAATAAGACCTAGAAAACTTTTAACATTTTCTGTGGTAGCTTCATTTATTAGCTCTTGAATAACTAAAAAATATTTATTTACCAATTATGTTGCACTTTTTTCTTTATATATATATATATATATTCAAAGTCAAGATAACTCCTCATTTAAGCGGAAAGTTTGCCAGTTTTGAAGGCAAAAAAAATGTCATTAGTTTTTAAAAGCTCTTAATTTACCTTCGAGGTTTAAAAAATAGATATGATACCCATAGATACAAAGCATTAAAGTTTACCGAAAATACTTTTTTTCCTCTATATTAAAAGTGAATTGCACTGCCAATTTTATTATAATAGTGCCTTTAACTTTGGTTAAAGTTATATAGGTTGTCCGATTTTAAATATAAAATTTTTACTATTAAAATAACGGTAAGAAAAATATATTTTGATAAGCTAATTATTGTTTTAGAAACAGGTTTGCAAATTATTAGTTAAGTTTTTTCATGTTTAATATATTTATAATATTAGGTTTGCCTATCTTTTGAGTTTGTTGGTTCGTGTATAAGTTCTCAAAACCTTTATTTGATAAGCCGCTTTTAACTTTTCTATGTTTACTTTAGTGTTTTGTTTAAACTGGCCCATATTTTTTTACGCCTTATTAAATTTAGTGAACAAAGTTATCATAGCATAGTAAACATTATTGACTATTTTATAGTTTTCGTTTAGAGTAAAGATTAACACGGACCGGAAATTTTAGTATAACAAAATGTTTAGTGTAAACTTAGAAACTTTACTGAAATGTAGCTGTGAGTTATTTATATTATTCGCAAGGGCGCGCATTATACAAGTTTTTAGTGAAAACAAAGTGCGAACCCCTTGCAGCAGTTGTAAATTATATAACGATTTACGACATAAGCTTTGAATACGATTTAAATATGTTATAAAAAGTAAAAGATATACCATATAGATGTCAACAAGAGCACAAAAGTAAACCATTAGTTAGGCTAATAAATTATGATCAAATATTAGAAAAATTAAAACTCCGTAGTCGACTTACTGTGGATGACCCCATTCAGAGGCCTCTAACAAATAGTAACTTAATAAGTTGTTTGCTAAAAACGTATATTCCCCTCTTTTTCGCATATCGTTACCTAAGGTAGAGGCGAAATTTAAATTAAAGTATTGAAAACCAAGAATTTTATAGAATTATTACTTTATAACAAGTTATAGTGAATTAGGTGCAATACTTTAAACCTAATGAATAAACTTTAAATGAGTAGCGAAAGTAATTATCAAAAGGAGATTTAGGGTATATTAATAATAGGCCTAGAAATTTTTTAATAAGCAACGCACTTACTTGTAAAAGCATCGAGTTAAGGGTTATATAGAATAAATAGAAAGTGATCCTCTTGATATAAGTTAGCTTTTACAGTCATGACTATATAAATGAAGGTATGTTTACGCTAAACGTATACTGACATTTTACTTAAGGAATCGTAATTTTTAAAATTTAGACCTTTTTTTATAAATATAAATTCAACCCTCGGCTCGTTACTACAAACCACCTACGTGATTCGAAAATACTAATCTTTCTAGACTACACGACTGCGGAGATATATACTTCCCCCTATTAAGGTAGAATAATTTTATTTCTATTTTTAGTATATGCTAAAGTACTAGTAATTGGTAAAAGGTGTGCACCTATATACTTTGCACCAGGAAAAGACCAGCTAATTTTATTTTTGTCGTCATTGCGTAGTTGTTGTTGGTTAATATTAGGCGATAAAGATGGACGATTTAAATAAAAAGATTTATCGCCTCCTTAAAAAGTTAACGCACTGCAACTCTTTAGAGTTAAATGAGAATTTGCTTTTGGTAAACAAAAATCAATTTTGTACGTCTTTAATCTCACGTTATATCCCTCCATATTAGGAGTTAAAAAAGTTTTTAAAAAAAAATAACCGCGTTATAAATGTCGTCTTTAAAGGAGTTTTTGAGTCTTTGAAAAGTGAAGACCTTAGGGTACTCATAAAACTTTATAGAATTGTAATTTTTTAACTTTTGAAACAGGTTAAATATAATACTTTTCAGTTGGTAAAATATTTATTTTTACGGTCCTGTAAATTTCGAAATTTATTGATTGAAAATATCAAAGAGTACACTTTTCTTGTTACTGGTAACCTTATGCAACTCTACTTTAGTTTTTTATTTCTTATTTAAGTCTGTACTTTGCTTGAAGGGCTCGCTGGGGGACATAAACAGCTCTTCTCTGAAGAACTTGGCCGTCGTCTGAAATATGAATCTTTGTTAAGTCTTAGCGAGTGGAATATAAAATATAGCAGTCAATACAAAACAGTTTAGCCTCATTATTTTATTAATTTTTTAAATTTTATTAAAATTTTAATTAGTTGCCCCTTTTTATTTCGTACCTAAGTAACTTCCATAAAGTAAACTTTGAGCAAATAATAGAGAAAAGCTTTAATATAACTGAATCAAAGTTGCCGGTAATAGTTTCTATGTACAATTAATATCATAAGTAGTTATTATCCTTAATAATAATATATATCTAAACAGGCGCAGCGGCAAATACAGCTTCGCCAGCGCCTTTACGAAACAGTCTTAGAGCTTAATAAGCTGAAGCAAGAACTGTATGACCAAGTAACAAAACTTGTAAGCTCATATAAATTTTTAAATTTTATAATTAAAAAATTAAAAAGCTTAGTAGCCTGAGTAATTTTTGACATGTCTATTTTACACTCACATAGGATAATTGCTTCTCTCTACTTTTCGACAGCAAACCGAAAATTGTAGTTCATATATTATAATTGTTTTACTAGAAGAATATTATTAGTGTCTAGGCGCCTGAAATTTCTATGGCCACCGAAAGCAAGTATGTATTTATTTAAAGAGTTGGTAAGGCTGTCAGGCTTAGATTTTGGATATAGAAGTTCGAGTTCCTTTGGGTTTACTACAGAAAAAATTATTCAAGTAGAAGTCAGCGAGCACAACGCCTCGATCTTAAATTGCGTGAGAGAGGCATGTCCTTCGGCTATTATTGGAGGCATAAACTATTTAAATTTCTTTATTTAAGTTTAGCTGGGCCGTTTAAACAAAGTTGTGTATCTCCCACTTTTATACAAGTGGCAGAAGGCATTCCAAGCAGTCCAAAACTTTGAAAGTTTAGGGGTACTACGCGATATAGTTTCATCAAAGAAAAAAGTAGAACCTCTCTGTTTTCTAAGATCCTTGAAAAAGAGCATAGTTTCGTAAAAGATATGATTAGCTCCATTGAACTAAGGCAGCAACAGATTATGGCTGTACGAGTTAATCGTGCTTTGCTTAGTGAAATAATCAGCTTGCAGGATAGTACTGGCTCGTTAGAGGTGCAACTTCGCATTTTATCCTTAGCTCTTAATATATTTTAAATTTTTCGCACTGTCCCTGAGAATCTGGAGTTGCACGTTTCTTCTGATGCCGAGGACGATGGCCTCGGTTCCTACTACTGCTTAGCCTGAGATTATTATACTTTTAATCCATAAAAAACGTAGAGAGTGATTTCTTGGACAGCGAAGATGAATACACAAGCGTTTCTTTTATGGGTAATGCTAAAGATTCATTTTTTTCCCCTTTAGTTATTGTAAATTCGGTGCTCTTTCGCAGGGCCCCTCTTAGAAAATGGTTTTTTGGGTCAGCAAGAAGGTTATGTGACTGAGAATCTACCACTGGCCGCCGATAGAAGTAGCAATCAAGCAAATCTAAAAGATGCGCAGTATATATTACTTAACTAAATATAATTTTCTTCTTAAAAATTTTACAAGTTTGCAAGGACAAACGCGTAAAAAAGCATATCATGCAATTGTCAGTAAAAAGAGGTTTATATAATCAAATATTTTTTAATATTGCTTGAATAATCCGCTTAAAAAGGAGACATATATAAAGATAAGTTGAGGAGATCTCCTTTAACTTGAACGGAAGGCAAAGTAAAGTAGACATTCAATAACGTTTCTTAGTTCAAAAGTTTAATCACAAGTGTAAAAAGCTAAACTGAAAGTTTACTGCTTGAAACAATTTTTTAAAAAAACTATAAATAAAATAACTACCTAAAAAAAATTTATACTATATTTAAGATTCAATCTCAAATTTTTTTTAATAGAAGCTAAACGTTATTGTAGGAAAAATGTAACTCGCGAGGTTGGTTACTCACAATACAAAAAACAAAAAGGAAAAGAGATGCCAAAGTTTATAGATTTCTTACGAACTGTTCAAAAAAAAAAGTTAACTACTCTTAACATCTCCCGCTACTTGCCCTCAGTGAGCGCCTTATATAGCCGGGCTGCTCGTTGTTCCAAAGTCCCACCGCATTTTAGTTTTCGCGCCAAAAGTTCTTGTTTTAAAAACTCAAGTCCAAGTTCCTCCAATTCCTGACTAGTTTTATACTGACACAAGTCAATAGGATTTTGTACGGGATTAGTTTCCAAAGGCTTCTTTTTTTGCTTAATTTCATCGCCGGAAGTCGACTCTTTACAGCTCTTGTTATCGAGAGAAGGACAGGAATCAGAAGGTACTCCACACGTTGCTTTTCCTGTAAAGGAATCCACGTTCGACTCAAGGGAGGTATTTTTTAAAAATTCGTTTAAGTCTTCAGTATTTTCGCTAGAGTCACTAAGATCATCTTCGTCCCTTCTTATAGTTAATTTAAATTATCTAAGCCATCTTTAAAAAAAATTACCAAATTTTCAGAGGCTTTGGTCGGTGGTTTACCTTTATTGCTTGGACGCGCTCTTTAGATTGAACACTAAAAGCTGAATATCAACTTTAATATTAATACCCTTTACAAAAAAAGAAAGTGAAGGAAGATACCTTCACCGATGGCGGCTTCGATTGAACATTTGATCTTTTTTGTCTCATCCCCAAGTTTATTATAATCAAAACTGTGGCTAGGCCCTTCCAAAATATTAGCTTGCCTTTTCTTCCTTTTCTCCTCTTCATTTTTTTTCCTTTCTTCCTCTTTAACTATCCAATTTGCTAACCTACAAATTTTAAAATTTTTATTAAAAACTTTTGTAAAAAAATCTGAAAATACATTTCTTCTTCGTGTATATCACGTAGTCTTCGACCGGATAAATCCCTGCAAGCTTCAAAATTTGTAGTTTCTTTACTAGCAGATCTCGCACCCAAATTTCTAAGCATCTGGCCAAAGCCACCTTTTCCGCCACGTAGGCGAAGAAGAACATCGATCCGAATAACGTCTTTTCCAGAAATCAATAAAAAAATTAAAAAGCAAGAATAAAGAAAACTTACCATTTTCTTGAAAATGTGGTAAATGCGTTAACGTAGAGGCCTCTTTTCCATTCCATCTTAATCTCTGATCTTTAACAGGTATGTGGTATATACCCTTAACAAGCTGACCTAGTAAACGATGTGTAAGGCGTATAGAGCATTTACCCCAGCAGATATAACGAGTGCGAGAGTTAAAAGTAATAAGTAGGTGCATCACAATCACTACCCCAGTATTACAAGACGTGTCTTGTAGAGAAGGACTTATGGTTGATTTCCGTCCTGATCGATTAGTAATCATAAGCTCGCCATGATCGTGGTTGGAGAATTATTGTAAACCGATTCGTTGTAATAAATTTTTTGTAATCGTTGTCAATAGTATCGAGTGGGATGTACAAATTTCGCTTATTTTTAAAGATTTCTAGCTTATAGGAAACAGTTTATGCTTCTCACTTGTGAATTAATTGAACAAAGGCAAACTAACGGTGAAGTAAACATTAAATTAATTAATAGTCGGCTTCTTAACTTTTGTTACAAAATCCAAATTTACAAATCATTTAAGATACATACTTTTGCCGCAGTAATATGTTATAAATTTAAAATTTTACTCATGAATACTTTCAATCCTTGACATTTCTCAACTATTCCTATTAATTAATTAAAGTGAACAATGTATAAGTGGTACTTAAATAGCTTATAATTAATAACTTTTAAATGCTACGCATTGTCGTGCCTCGTATTTAAAACTGCGTGATACCCTTTTTAAATAAGTTTAACGATAGGTGTTACTACCATTAAGACTACTTTTAAGTTGTACCCGCTGGGTACGTGGATCATACATTCTATAATTTATTTATGTTGTATATATTTTGATATAGCCCGTAAAAACCTCTATCATCCAAAAAACTGTAATTTCAATTATAGTTCCCTGTTTAAATTTTAAATGCTTAATAACTAATTTTCTGATGGGAAAAGAAAGTAAAGGAGAAAAAAAAAAGAGCAAGAATAAAAACAAGTACAAGTATTTGCTTACTTTCCTGCGAATAATAACCATAAGTTACAAATCTCTGAAAAATAATTATCCTAATGTCTATGTAATACTGCTCAGTGTGAAGTTTGTTAAACTTAAAAATGAATGAAAACAATGTTAACGAAAATTGTTTTCTGTTAAAGACAAACTACTAGGATTACTTTACATTAATACTTTGCAAAGGAATGCCATCTCTCGCGATGAATATCAGTACGAAGTCATTGCAATAAATTCTAAGTCAAAACAGAGCTCTGCATTTTATACCAATAAAAAAATTTCATTATTGAACAATCTCACAACTAACATTTAAAATTTATAAATAAGTGAGGGCACGTTAATTTCTACAGTTAAAGAAATACGCACAGATAAAAGGGAGTGATATAAATAACACATTTAAAGATTTATTTGGAAGAGTAAGTGTTTTTTCTTACTAAGACTTCTAGGGCACTCTCGAATATCTGTTAAGTGAACAACCTTACAACCTATATACAATTTGGCGAGGTGCATCTATAAACTAAAGAGTGAAGCTCCAAAGAGCACACAACTTACAGAATACCTAAAGAAAACCAAATTCTTTGTCACATAAGTATATAAAATGAAAATCCAGTGAATTGACCCAAGCAAACCTTTTGCATGCGAAGTATTATATTATGACCATAAGCTTCAGCTGAATACACAGTTTTCAACAGACACACACGTTGATCTATACTCTCATTGATTGTAAATGCTATAATAATATTTTTAAATAAACTTTAGAACGCACGAAGTGAGAACACACCTAATGAACCGACTATTATATCAACATACTATCACATTGCACATCCCGACTTATGCTGAAAATGTAAAACTTAATATTGAAACAGAATCAAGACGACAAAATTATTAAAAAAAAACAACAACCTGAACTTAATTAAAAATAATATTTTTGTAAGCACAAACAGTAATGCCATTAATTATGAACAAAAGGACTATTTTAAACACCAGTAAAAGCAGAATAAAAAATTAATTGTAATAAACTTGACTTTACCTTATTCTTCCTTATACAACTAAGGAAAAACAAAAGATCTCTTAACACAGAGACATATATATTAGAAAAGCTTTGTAATGCTCTAAATCGATTTTAAGAGTTGCGAACAACCTAGCATAGCAATAAACTAAATGCTAACAATTAATTTCCAATTATTGAGAGCATCGAAACTGAGATTTGCACTTATCAAACAGAACGTTATTCGCGAATAAAGGAAGCATCCTTGAAATATCTTAACATTATGTCCCCCAAAAGTGGGATTACTCTACAACTCCCCTTTATTTTTTTTTTTTTGAACATATAAAACCTTTATCGAAACTTTGCACGTCCCACTTTTTAATAAAGTCATAATTTCTAAGGAAAGACAGGAATGTAAGAAAGGCCTCTAAAGAACAATAATTTTTCCTTAAACTCTAGAATATGAAATAAAACAAATTAAAGATACCCCTAAGAACGAAAAAATCATCTATACAACGATGGTTATATATTGAGAAAAACAATAATTATAAGACAAGGCTAATGCTTAAGGTCTCACCTAGGCCAGAGGTTGTTATATAGGGAAGCAGGCCTCTGTGAGATCATTTCTCTCTTAAAAAAAAATCGAAGACTATCCCTTTACACATGGAAAACATCACAAGTACCTTTTTTCTTCGCTCTAAAACGGAATCAACTATTACTTTACGATCACTACAGAAAGATTACTACATACGTATTACAAGGAATCAGTCAAGTTATTCTACAAAGACCTTTAACAACGGTTAGGTAAATATGGTTGTAAGTGAAGCTTTATTGATGACTGTATCTTTTATTCTGCCACCGTGGAACCATAACCAGCATATACGATGAGCGATTGCGTCATACTTAGGTATGTTAAAAAGTTATTAACAAAAATTAAAAGAAACAACCACGTGTTTCCTTCAACCAAAAAAACAATTTAAGAAAGCTAGCAAAAAAGTTTTATTTTGAAATGGAGTAGTTAACAACCTTGATTGTGCTCACACTAAACTAATACCTAGGGAACACCAAAATTATTTTTAGGGAAGGGTTCTATACCATTGTTGGCTCTCTACGTAACATTTTACGGTAGTAATAGCCCTTATATTTCTTAAGTAATGAATTTACTAAGTAGGTTTTTAATGGCAGCAATCACGAGCACAGGTTTCTTTTTAACGGACAAAAAGATATGAAAAATGAGATAACCATTCCTGCTATTGCTATGCTTCATAAACAAATAACCTTGGAAATCCAACTACCATGGGACATTTAATTAACTTGAATGGAGCTTAAATACAAAAAAAAAATTGAAACTTTTTAGAACAATGCCCTTAAGACTTCATCTGAGGCTGAGTATGTATCACTACATTGTTAGGTGTTAGTGTATAGCCGTGTATAACTCGGCGGTTTTTTAATTTTATTAATCCTCCTCTTTATAACTTCTGTGGGTTTTTATTATATATATAGTGGAGGGTTGCAACTACTTATTTATATAAAACTTTAAATTTTGATATTAATGATGCCATGTATATTGTATTGACGCACTCTTTCAACTTTTTGTTAAGAATGTTTTGCAACCCTTAGGATGGTATAATTAGACACCTAGAAACTAATATATATTTTTGTAGCATTTACAATTACAATTAAAGCCACATCTATAATAATTACGTAGTAAATAACCTTATTTGTAGTCTTTCGTTAAATTCTACCTTAATCTAGTGGTCATTAATAGGCAACTGTACATTGCAATACAACTGAATTATTTGAATAATTTTTGTAATGTGGGTATAGAAGATGGATATACTAGAGTAAACTCTAAAACTTTAAGATTTAAAAGATCCTCTTTTGCTTTTAAGTTGACTCGCAGTTATAATTTTTTGTAACATTAAAAAAGGAAAGGTAGTAACGACATATTTCTTAGCAGTGCTTACAAAAAATTGCGAAAAAGCGACAATTCAGATAATAAATTAACTAGTCAATCTTTTGTAAATATTTATAAGCATAAAAAATGTTACTTTGTCAGAGAATGTAACAAGAAAATAAAATTTATTGAGCATTAAAATTTTTAGAATAAATTCAATTTACAAAATACATGTTTATAATGAGATAAGCTACTTAGAAACAAAATCGTCCATTCTAAAGGGCTAACGGCCAAGCAAAGTTATTTTTTACACCTAGAGGGGAATTATACATAAGCAATAGATGCTTCTTTCCTAACGTTTTAAAAATAGTCGATATTTAAATATAGAATTGCCTTCTTACTAGAAAGCTATACCTAAAATAAAGCAAAATACTACTGTTCATAATGGGGAACGCTTCCCAGTCCATCATATTAAATAAATTACTTACATTGTTCACATAATGAAAACTTTTTTAAACATTAAAAAAAGTTTAAAACCCAACTATAAAAATGCCTAAATATGTTTCTGAATGTAGCTTATAATATTATGCAAAATTAAATTGTTAGGGAAAAAGGAGGGAGTTTTGCACCATATAGGAACGCAGTAGTTAAACCTATAAGAGTGGCTTTTAAGGCTTCAGCTAATGACATTTCACTTAAGTATCCACAATTAAAATTTGTTGGAAATTCTGTAAGCTAGAAGTTATCTAATGAGATAGTTTGTGTCATAAACACCACCCATTAATTTCTAAGTTAATTGATGAGATAGTAAACGCTTTAACGTAAAACGACGAATATTTTGGGAAAGTTCTAAAAGGTAAAAGTTCGGGTGAAAACACTCTTTTCCACAAGTGAAATTTTGGGTGCAAAAGCTTTTCACAAATTTGTCATTAATAATGATTCTGGAAATTGGAGCCTTAACATTTTATTTAAATCAAGAAAAAACTCCACTTGTATACTACAGAGAATAAGAATTGGCAAAGGCTCATTTTTTTTCAGTTCCCTCCGCTCTGCTGAAGGTAGAGTCAACTAATATCTCTTAAATAAGAAATAGCTACTGGCATCACTGTTAGTAGTGAACATGGACGAATGCCCCCTTTAATTTAACAAGTTCTACGCTAAATTTTTGCATTATAAAAATACTCGCAGGGTCATTCAGCTAAGAAATGGATGGGTTATACTTCTTATTACTTAAAGCTGTGTACCAGGTGCTTTTAGTATGTTCTGTTAGCAAGCGATTAAGTTGTCCCAAATAATTATTAATATTATTCATTGCTTTTACGTGTTCCGGAACCGCTGGTATAATAAAGATACATAAAGCATCAGAACTTATTAGCAAAATGTATAGTTACATCAGTGCTTGTGTCTTAGCATTTGGACTCCTTGAAATTTGGTGCACTTTGCGAGGGCGCATTATTGTGTTATTTACTAGTACTATATATATATAAGCGGCGCACCCCTGAAAACCTTAAATGGTACAACTTCCCACCAACAACTTCAGTTGATTTATAGTATTTAAAATACTTAGCATAATTGATCAATGAGTGATCCACAATCTTGGTAAAGATTCTTTCATACTCTTCCGCACTTGAACTAAAAAGTCGAAAAAGTTCTAAATCGCTTAATAAGTTATTAATAGGAAGGATATTTCGCCTTTAATGCAAAGAGGCAAACCCATTTTCTTGAAAAATGTAATGATTTACATCTACTTTATAAGTAGGCGTTTGTAATAAGATTCTCTTTTCTTCAATAACGAGCTTTTCTTTAAATATGCTTATTGGCAAAGGAAAACCGGTACTAAGAAAAATTCTGGGATAACGTTGCTTTGCATTGGGGGTATTAATAATGAATGAAGATCGGCTTGGGTAAGGTTACAATATTGGAAAACACTGTATAAATTTGGGTAACCGGTTTAATAAACTGTAATCAATTATTCTTAGGCATAATAGAGTCTTCGGCTTTTACTAAAAAGTTAGCGGTGACTTCTTGGCAACTCATGAATATAAATCTTCGGTCATCAACAATTAGAAATTCATCAAAAGCCTTTTTATAGACTTTAAGAAGAGCAAAAAAATAATCAGGAACTTCTCCTGTAAAAACAAAATTAAATACTATAAGTCCGCCATTCTTATCAAATTCTACTGAAAAAAAGGCCTAGCACCCTTACAAAAATATATAAACTTGTGATTTACGCCATCCCAGTCAATCTCTAACAAGCAAAAAGCTAAATTTTTAACTATCGTTCCATCGAATAAAATTTATCTCTTCTGCGTAAATAACGAAAATGTATTTCGCTTCAATGGCGTTAATGTTCTCATTATATTGGACTACAATATTTTCTTCCAACACGCACTTTGCTTTTTGTAACAAAGACATTAAAATTCCAAAAGGGGTCCCTATAGATGACAAATGAAAACAATTAAACAAACATAATGCAAATTAAATTTTAACGAAACTATGCTTTATTGCTTACCAAAGCCAAAAAAAAGGAATAATGAAAAATGCTGCCAAATAAATCGTTTTAAATAAATCTAAACAATTCCGCAGAAGTGTACAGATGAAATGTTAGCTACTTAAAGTACTTTGACATGAGTGGAAAATTCACAACCCCAATTGAATCTACTGTCTTTTGAGTTACTATTCATATAAGTTAATATTAATTAATCTCCCAAATATTGAAAATTTTCTGAGTAAATATATTTATTTTTAGCTTACATTAACTAAAATGTTTTGTTTCCTTCATATTTTAACGCTAATATAAATGTTTTATTAGCATAAGTTCTATAACCGCTTGTACATTGTCAAGAGGATTTAAGTCAACAAAAAAAATTATTATCCTAAGTCTAAAAACAAAGCATTAAAATTCAACATAAAGAAATGATTACGTTACTAAGTTGATATAAAATTTTGATAAACTTATAAACTTTTTTTTACAGTCCATCCACTTTCAGTAAATTATTGTTAACCTTTTTAATCCATGATAATTAGTAGTTTAATTAGTTTCTAGAGCTTATAAAAGTATTTACCAGTCTATTATTATATAAAACAACTTTTATGACTTAAGAAATTAGTTACAGTCGTAATCATTCTATCCTGTCAAGAGTAGTTATGTTAGACTTATGTTACCCACAGAACGTTATAAGTTAGTGTCCCGTTTCTTAAATTTATATACAATGGCCAAAACTTCACATGCTAGAGTAATGCTTGAACGTAGGCCTCGTTACCAAGGAGTTCAAAAAAAAAAAACACGACTATTGAGAAAATTTAATTAACTTAACTCATTAAAAGGTGAATAAATACACAGGTATAAGTAGGAGCCCAAAAGATTTTTTAAAAAAACTCATTTTTAATAAGACTCTTCATAAGTAGTAAAGAATATCTATTCAATTGTAGCTTATTTAATTAAATTGTATAATTTTATGTTAATAACACCTACTTGCAATTGCCTGACTTACTGAATCTACCACTCTTATTTGTGTATAATCTGTTTTTACTATATTTACTAGAAGTACTTTGCTTAATTACTTAGTATATTAAAAAAATTAAAGGAATTTTTTATTATATATGTGTATATATATTTCTGTTTTACTTTTTCATATGAATTCTTATATTCTTTTGAAATTATACTTTTTATATATAAGAGACAATCTTAATAAAATAGCAAACTCATACAAGCGGGACAACCTGAAAAAACTTATAGCCTATAGTAAAAGCAAAAGTCAATATACATTTTGCTCAATAATCTAATTCTTTAATGGACGTCATTAGTTTGAGATTTGATGCCAGGAGTTCCACTAACACGTACTAAATTAAACTTCTTTCAACAACGTTAAAACAAACTTAACAAAACTTAAGAATTCTTTCATACTGTTAAAAATGGGTGGATCTCGCTCAAAAGTTTTGCGGTGACTGCTTTAGAATTCACACCATGGCGACGAAAAAGCTGATAGAGAGTATAAGTGTTTTTTGCTATATATAAGAAAATAATATGCGTAAAACTGGAATGTCGCTTTTACCATTTCAAAGAGGACAATGAAATTGGTAAGACAATAGTTTAGACGATAAATGCGCAAAAAGTAATGGGTCTGAGGTTGACATGAACGGATTCCGAAGGAGACGTAACACCAGTAATGCTAACGACAATTGTATCTCGACATAATTAATTTCATATATTTTTTATCACACATTTGCACGCTAATATGCTAAAGAGAACCCTGCAAAGTAAGAAAGAAATATTATAATATAATTTCAAAGCAACCTAATGTTGACGGGAGTATTTTATCATAGTGCACCAAGGACAATATCGAAAATTATGACCAAAATGATAATTATTAAAACTTTAAGCAGTAAAATTTACCGTTTCAAATATGTGGTTAATATATTTGTACATTTACACAGTAGAAAGGGGGGCACGATTAAGCTAAGCATGTGAGCTTTTATAAACCTAACTTTTTATGTACTATATATCTCAACTAGTATATACCAAAATTTGTTATTTTTAGCTAATTTTGTAATTACCTTAAGTTGTAATCTTAGATCCATCACACAAATGTAGATTTTTACTACTAAATTTGGAAGTTATAAATTGTGAATTTTTAATCTGTCATGCCACTCCTTTAATAATGGCATCTTATCATTATGAAAAATTATTGATACGGAAACATTTTCCCTTCATTTTTTTATATTATTCGCTACTACTTTATTATTGTTTTAATAGCAAAGAATTAACTAGAACTCACCGGGACATTTTACTTTAGCGAAGAGGAGCTATTAAATGCAGTGGTAGGTTTTACATAGATTAAATTATATTTACGTGAACGCGAATGAAATGAATAAACAGCAGCTTAACATCTAAGGTTTAATCGCAACTGATTTTAAGATCCGTCTATTTTTAAAGGGAAAAATCATCTATACGATACTTCTATGTTTTACGTTTATATTTTATTAAGCCCCGAATATGTGTTAAGATGGAGAAAAAGTTTGAAACAAGAAACCAATTTTATAAGCTAAAGCACAATATCTTACAATATTATATAAAATATTTTATTCATCTTGAGATCTATTTACTATATATATATATAGTTAGATCATAAGTTCTGTTTAAAAATTTTAATTTTTCATACGATCTAAGTAATCGTTGAAAACAAAGGTAGGTAGGTTATTTATTTTTCTGGTTGTTAAATAATAATTAAGTGGAATAAAAGTGGTGTTGCCGTAGTTGCTTTACACAGGAGCGGAATTTCAGCAACAACGACCTTTAAATTATTAATAAAGTGGAAAAATCTGTGGGAAGTGAGGTTTAAGGGTTAGGTTGGATTATAGAAGTTACAATGAAGACTGTTTTCTCCTTTCCCTTTACTCTCTCTATTTGTTTTATTAAAAAAATCGAACTTTTTACTCTACGTACGCTTTCAGTACCTTCTCTCCATTGTACTTTATTTAAAAAGTTAAAAACTTTGATGTGATAACAGCTTTGAACAGTCTATTGTAAAACTATATATAATAGTAAAAAACGTAGGCAGTAGCTGTAAATTGCATTGAAGATAATAAATAGAAATTGATTTAAAAAGTAAATGTTTCAATAAAAATTTACTGACTTCAAAATAAAGCCCCAAGACAAAGTTACGAAAATTATGGAGTTTTTAAATTAAAAAAAATGTACATAAATAGGGGCTAAAGCTTTAATAACAAAGCGCCATCACTTCGATCAATTTAACGTTAAGAAACTAAATTAAAAGCAAGCAAAGAACGCAAAGAGCTCTCAATTTTTGCAATTTTTCTTGCTCTTTTGCTAAATAATAATATATTTTAATAAGACAGGGGGGAATATCGATCTTTTTCGGTGGAATAGTCGAATTGCAGTTAAACTTGCGTATTTAAGAATTACTTAGACTCTGTACTTTTTAAAACAGAATTTTTAATTTTAAATTAATTGTAGACTTAAGATAATAAATATTTTATAATGGAAACGTCTAACAAATAAGATTATTAATTTTTTGTTCTAAAATACACATAAATTTCTAAAAAAAAAAAGGTAATAAAATGTAGTTATATAAAAGAATTCTTAAAGCTTATTGACGAATCCACCACTTCTTCTAATATCGTTGGTTAGAAGTCAGTGCCTTTACTATAACTATGCACCAAAAAGTTTTTCTTTACAGCGGCCTGAAGAGGTTTGCAGAGCGAAATTTTTAAGTTACTGAACAAACTAAATTATTATTAATAATAATCTTTATTGGAGATAAAAGAAGTAAAATCCTAAAAGCTTGACACTGAAAGCGGAAGGAAATTTACAAATCTTTCTAAGCAAAAATAGTTTCTTCTCTCTTCCTTTTATTAACAATCGTTCCAGGTTTGTATAAGGCATCGGGATGATTGGCGAGTTCCGGAGGGCATACGCTGGCTAAAAGATTTCAAGAGCAAAAGTTATGATAATGATAATAATAATAATAGTAATCACCTTCTGATTTCAGAATCGCCTGCTTCAAGTCGTACAAAACATCTTTATCGGCTGTAGTCAGAAAAGTTAGAGCAACTCCAGATTTTCCTGCGCGTCCTGTTCGTCCGATGCGGTGCGTATAGTCTAATAATTATAATAATAATAATATTAATAACAATAATAATAATCATAATAACCATAATAATAATAATAATAATTGCAAGAGCGGGAGATTTACTAATTGTCGTTAATTCTTTAAAAGAAAGAGTTTATAAAAAATTAATGTTGCTTTTTTTATAAACAATAAAAAAAATAAAAAGTTTTATAAATAACCAATAAAAAAATATTAAAAGCATGAAAAAAGATACCAAAATTATTTTATTTAAAAAAAAATACGTAATAAATACATTCATAAAAAAACCTTCAATAGTTTTGGCCATGTCGTAGTTAATGACCAATGAGACATCTTGAATGTCAATTCCGCGTCCAGCGACGTCAGTGGCCACTAAAATGTCTTTCACACCCGTTTTTAGTAATTCCAAAGCATGCTGTCTACAAATCAAATCAACATTAAAAAATGCGCCAATCACTTCATCATATAAAATAGAATGCACAAATAGTAAACGCCTATTAAAAAAGGAAACTCAAGAAAATTACTTTTAACCAATAAACGCGCTTCTTACACAAAATTGCAAATTAAAATGACTGTAAACGTTGGATACAAAAACCTTTTAAGAAATGCTAATAATTAAAAAACATGTCATTCATCCACCAATATAAGCCCTTTTTTTGGTTGTACAGCGCGAAATAACAAAGGGTAAAACTTTATATAAAGTTATCATAAAGTTAAATACAATATTTCAATGCTTAGTTGAAAACAATTGTATAATAATAATAATAATAATAATAATAATAATAATAATAGTAATAATAATAGTAATAACAATAATAATAATAATAACAATAATAACCTTTGTTCTTGGGACTTCCCGCCGTGTAAAGTAATTGCTTTATACTAAATTCATGGAGCAAATATTAGTATCAAGTTTATAAACAGAGCAATAATAGACTCGAACCAAACCAATCAAAGAGAAGAAATAAAAATAAGAGCCAATAATTTACCCCAGCCTGATCAAGTGTCTTTAATAAATAATCGCAAGTCTTCTTTTGGTTGGCAAATACGATAACTGGAGGCTCGCACTCCGGAAGTATTTCAAGTAGTTTACTTCTATCAATAATAATAATAATAATAATAATAATAATAATAATAATAATAATAATAATAATAATAATAATAATAATAATAATAATGCCTTTTATCAAGTTCACTAATAAACATAACTTGCTGTTCAACACTTTCCACGGCGGATCCGGCGGTTCCAATAATAACAGTGGCTGTGCAGGAAACATAAAGGAACCAGTAAAATGGTTTATGTATATCCAATAGGAACAATTATAAAAAGAAACTACCGGGTTTGCGCATGTAGCTCTGCGCTAACCTTTCGACGGCGGGAGGCATCGTTGCGGTAAACATTACCGTTTGGCGGTATTTTTTGGTAGATTTCGTATTCTATAAGGTATAATAATGATAATGACAACAATAGTAATAATTATAATAATAACAACCTGCGCAAGGACATCGGGATTTTCAGCGTCATCGTTATCTTTTATAATAATAATAGTAATAATCATAATCATAATAATCATAATAATCATAATAATAATAATAGTAGTAATAATAATAATAGTGATAATAATAGTAATAATCATAATAATAATAATAGTGATAATAATAGTTATAATAATAATAATAATAATAATAATAATAATAATAATAATAATAATAATAATAATAATAATAATAATATAATAATAATAATAATAATAATAATAATAATAATAATAATAATAATAATAATAAAACACCAGGTTTTAAGTTTGAAGCAGGCATAAAGTCTAAAATAGCTTTAACGTCAGGCTCAAAGCCCATATCAATCATTCTATCTGCCTATAATAATAATAATAGTAATAATAATTATAAAAGTAATAATAATAACAATTACTTCGTCCATAACAACGTACGTGCATCTATTTAAAACGACATACCTCTGCTCCAACACATCCTTAAGTCGACCTTTAATAATAATAATAATAATAAAAATATTATAGTCATAACTGGCGACTAAAACTGACAACAAATCAGAAGTACTACGAAACAATAAAGGACACCTGGCGTGGCAATGACGATTTCTACGCCCAATCGCAACTGAAATGCCTGCTCTTCTCTAGAAAGCTGACAAAAAATTGAGAAATCACAATGTGTTGATTGTGAATCAATTAAATTCTTTTTTATAATTACTCCGCCAATGATAGATACTGTTTTCATTCCTAATGGACGGGAAAACTTTTGACACTCCTCGTCGATTTGCTGCGCCAGCTAAAAAAAAATGTGACTAGTAATAATGATATCTTCAATAAAAATAATAAGACTTCGCGGGTCGGGGCCATAATAATGGACCACGGGCCGTCCGCCGGAGCGATCCTTTCTTCCCTTGGAAGATTGGTGATCCACACTAACATGGGAATCAAAAATGCCGCCGTTTTACCGCTTCCTATTAAAAAACAAGAACTTTAACCAATTCACGTACAATACAAAAAAGTGCACCAATCAAAGCGTTTTTTACCCGTTTGTGCGATACCCAGTACATCTCGATTTAAAAGTCCAATGGGAATCGCTTGTCTTTATCAAAAAAATACCACAGTGTGCCAATGAACGAGTAGTATTATAGCTACCTCTGAATGGGCGTTGGCTCTCTGTACCCCAAACTATCAATGATCTTGGCAATTTTTTCTGGATGTGCCAAAGTCTGAGCAATCGGACAGCCAATAATAGTATTACAAATAATCACCAGAAAGCCCTTCACATTCCTTCCAAGAACGGATAGGATGTGGAATCCGGCCACCTAAATAGGTATAAACCAATGAGACACGTCAATGAGGTGAAAATAATTAGTTATTGGACACCCTTTGTAGAAATGTTGAAGTCTTCTTTGAAAATACGCCAATCACGCTCCGTCATTTCATCAAGAGCTTTTTCCGACCAATGACGTTCATCAAGTTTACGCTTGGCCATTTTATCCTGCTCCCTAATTCGATAGTTAGAAAAAATTTAGATGAGACGGATCATCTCCCAATCAAAAATGTGCCTCAGTAACATTTTTGAATTTTAATATAAAGTAATAAAAATTATGCATTTCATATCCACCAATAACATATAATATAACAAGCCAATCAAATGGCCCAAAACTAAAGCAATTAGAGCGCAAATCACAATAATAAAAGGTTTTAATTGTCATCAATCTTATAACAGTCAATAAAAAAATTTAAATCACCAATAATAAAAGGGAATTCATTAGTCATCAATCTAAATAAGAGCCAAAATATAAATAAAAAACCCAGCTATATATTGGTAGCAAAACAAAGCACTACCAATATATGTGAAATGCTACCAAATAAGAGTACACTGGCGTAAGTAACCAATAAAATAAAGAAAAGATAATGAATAGTGGCAACTTTATTTCTCTTTCTGCCTTAAAAAAGAGGCACTCTTCGTTTCTTCTATTCTGCAAATAATTGGAGTAAAACTTATCGGCTAATTTTTTCTGCTCATTCACTTCTAGACCAGCAATGTGCCCTAATATAGTGATAATCCATAATTATTTCAATAAATATAGAATATTAATAAAAAATATATAAAAAAGTAAAGAAACAAATATATAAAGAAATATATAACTAAATATATTTCTTTATATATATAAAAAAATAATAAAAAATTAAATGATATATATATAAATAAATAAACAGAAAAAAAATAACGAAAAGTAGAGGCGCTAAAACTAATGCGAAATAAAAAAGAAACCAATAAACTTGAAAAAAATAATCACTCAAATTTCAATTTTATTATAATTATTATCATTTTTATTAGTAAATATCACTACAATCATTATTAATTCTTATTCTTATCATTAATACTTAAAAGAACCTCGGCCAAAGAGAAGAATATTATGCTTTTCTTTATATAGAGTATTATAATCCACGCTGGTATCTTCAGCCAAATCCCAATCAAAAACGAACTTTTTATCATTCATTCTTCTGATTTTTCTTTGTTTTTTAGGAGCTCCCAAATATCTACTAAAAATAATAATAATAATAACAATAAAGGCAGCCAATCACTAGCCTTTCTTTAATAGCCTTTATTTCCTGTTCTTTTGATTTTTCTTCGATTCGTTGCTTCGTTCTTTCTTCTCTTTCCTGCCGCTGCTGTTCGCGATCTGCATAACTTTCATGCCCTTCATTATTATAAATAAAACGTTTCGTAAAAAATTAAATAGTAAAAAAAATATAAAACTTAAAATAACGTTTTATAGGAAATAAAAAAATATATATTAACTATAAATAAAAATTTATAATAAAAATATATATTAAATATTAATAACAAGTTATTACAATTATAAACAGCACAGTTACCTTAAATATTATACTACAATATTATTACTAAAAAACAACTTTTCGTATTACTAGCTAAATAGACTTTTTTCATTAGTATTTTTATATTTTTCTAAATATTATTATAATTCTTATTATAATATAAAGCAATTAATATAAAATTTTTAAATAAATATCATAATTATTGTTATAAAAAAACATTTCTCTTAAAGATATTTTCTTATTAACACAAATATTATGATTACCAAAATAACATATTTTCTGATATTTTTCTAATAATAATATTATTATTATTATACAAAATTTTTTTTCTTAATGCTTCATAGTATTATTATTATGTACATGTAAAACTTTTTTTTTAATACTTTTTAATAGAAATAAAATTATTATAATATAGTTATTCTATGCACTTATTTTTAATAGCAATAGTAATATAATAGTTTTACTTTACTGTTTCCATTTATTAATAAAAAAATATATTATAAAAAAAATATCACAGTTTCTTTATTTCCTTTATAATTTTTACTTATTATTATATTTTGAAATATAAATATTAAACTTATTATATATTACTATTATTATAAACTTAATAATTTTTCAATATAACTTTATTAGTAGAATAAAAAATTTTACTTATTACCATTTTAATATTTTTTTACTATTATTCATTATTAACGGTTATAATAAAGTTTTTTATTTATTTTTGTTCCGAATTTCTTATAAATAGCCCAACTTTTTAGGTTCCGTTATTTATTATTTTTATTGTAAAAATTGTTCTAAATTTATTTACTTATTATTATTGCTATAATAAAAAATGATTTCTTAAATATATATTTTACACATGCTACTATTATTATAATTAACAAAATAATAAAAAAGGATTATTTATTATTTTTATTATTATTATTAAAAGTTTTACTAAACTAATTTATTCCTTATTATTATTGTGAAAGGAAAAAAAATAGTATTAACTGAATATTATGATTATTTACATTAATTTCTTTTTAAATATAATAATAATTTTATAAGAAAATAATATTTTTTCTATAAAAGTTTTTAATTTATTAGTAGCAAGCAAACTTTTAATTTATTATGGTTAATATAAAAGTTTTTTTAAAAGTTATTTATTTTTAATAGTTGTTATAAAATGATTTTTATCTTATTATAATGTTTTTTGAATATATAAATATTTGTATATTTTTATTTATTATTATAATTAGTATAATGACTTTTCTAAAAGTTTTCCTTAATTTTTTTTGGTATTAGTCTTTATTATTATTATTATTGCTATGAAAAAAGTTTTTCTTTATTATTTTTTAATATTATTTTATTCTTTTATTATTATAATAAAAGTTTTTATTTAATAGTAACAAGCAAAAGTTTATATATTTTTACTTCATATTAATTTTTTTATAGACCATTTATTTATTTATTTATTAAAATATTAATAAAATAACTTTTCTATAAAATTTCATTTAATATTATAATTGTTATAATAAAAAAGTTTTTTTTCTTTAATTTATTTTTAATAATTATTAATAAAATAATAACTTCTTATTATTATTATAATAAAAAAAGTAGTTTCCCTATAAAATAAGTTTGCTTACTTATTATTTTTAAAAACCAAGTTTTTTTATCATTTATTTTTACTTATTATTTTATAAATATTTTTATTAATTGTAATTATTTTTAAGTATAATATTTTTCTAAAATATATTTTAACTAAATTATTATATTTATTTGTTATCATTATTCTAACAATTATATACGCAAAGAAGAAAGTTATTATTATTAATAATAATATTATTTTTCTAAGCAGAGCAGACCTCTTCCGCGGCTGTGATTTTCCACACGTTCCATTAATTCCTTAAAATGTTTGAGCCTATAAAAAAAAAAATTTCAATTTCATATAAACCAATAAAAACACATTCACAAAATCAAGGCAAGGATTGGACAGCTTACGCTAAATGGAAACACTATTGGCTAATACAAGAAAAAATTCAGGATTGGCCGATGAAAAAAATAAAAAAACTTTATAAAGTGTTTGAAGCAAAATTAAATTTAAAGAGTTTTATTTACGCATTATTCTTTATAAAATTTATGAAACCTATTTCATAAGTAAAATAAAGTAAAAAAGTAATAAATTTATAAAATAAATTTATAAAAGTAAAATAATTAAATTAAATTTAAATCAAAAAAAGTTAAAGTACTAAATTATAAATTCAACTTTACAAAACAAAATTAAAATTATAATTTAAAGTAAAAATATATTTCATTTAAAAAATTGGTTGATAAAAAATTAAGGGGGCAAAACGTATAAATTAAATTAAATTTTTTTAATAATTAAAAAAATTAAGTAAAAAAAGTAAAAACTTATTCAAAACAAAGTTAAAAAATTAAAAAAATTTCGTTTTAAAAAAATTATATTAATCTTCACCAAGTTATACACAATAAATAAATCTTGACAAAAAATTTTTAAGTAAATTAGAAAATAAAATTGAAAATTTGGTTTTATATTAATTTATTAAGCATATTATTTAGCTTAAATTCACGAATTACTTTTAAAAGTTTAAATTTACTTAAAATTAAGTAAAGAAATAAGCTTATTCAAAATAATAATAAAAAGAAAATTTGTTTCGTTGTAAAGAGTAACGAAAATAATATCATCTTCCCAAAATTATAGACAAACTTTCCTTTAATTAAATAATTAAATGAAATGAAATTATAGAATCAAAATCTACTCGAATTATGTATAAAAAAAGAAAATAATACTTTATATAAATTCCTTAGCTTTTTCCAAAAATAAAATAAATTAAAAAACTGAATAAAAAAATAAAAGAAAGATCTCAAATTCATTTTATTAATATTATAAAAAATAAAAAATAAAATTTTAATAATTATTTATTTTTTAATTCCAAATTAATAGTAACTAATAAAAAATTAAAAAATAAATTTTAAATAAATCATTTTTTAAGGATGATTTTTTCAATAAAAATTTGCATTTAAATTCTTTTTGTCTTAAAAAAATTATAAGTAAATTTCAACAAAAATTTTACAAAAATACAAACCCAATTAATTATTTATTAATTTGAATAAAAATTTATATTTTTTTTTAAGCTGCAATACTTTAAATTTTAATAATAAATTAATAAAACTACAAAATCCATAAATACTTATAACAAATTATTCCGATTTAAAAAATTTAGCTAAAAATTAAAAATCAAATAAAATTAAGACTTTTTTAAAATTTAAATAAAATTATAATTCATTGAAATTGAAACATAAATTAAATTAAATAAATATTTTATATTAAAAGTTTTTATAATTAGATTTATTTTTTAAGCTCAACTATTATAAATATATCTTTTC